>NC_048583.1:59388753-59428753 GCF_013265735.2 Oncorhynchus mykiss | reverse complement strand
CAACTAAACCCATGTCATCCGTGCTTGTCTGTCTATCTTCTATCCTTTCCACCAATGTTTGTTCTTAACCAGGCCCCCTTTGCCCATATATCCACATTTCCCAACGGGCAGTAGTCAAGGGAGTCCAAGTGAGATCAAAGCCCCCTGCCGAGGACCCGACTATGGGGCCCAGGTCATAAGTGGAGCCCTTGTATACTCAAGAGTAGACGCAGGTTCCCTTCACTAGAACAAACAGAAGGGCTGCTTACATTGCCCCATCCATTACCCTTATCTCCTCTGAGTCATGTTCGGGCAATTTGTAATCTTAAAAAAAAAAAAAGACCCCTCCTATTTGATTGGATTTGGGGCTGGATATATAGGCCTACCTTTTGAGGCTTTGAGGTAGTGATCAACTTCAGTGGGTCATCCAGGATCATTCCCAGGTAGGTATGACCTCCCCTTGTCATTGTCATTGGCAAGAAATCTAGGCAATATTTGTTTCGAGGTGATTCCCTTGAGCCGGGGCAAACCACTCTTAAGGCTAATACCAGGCATTCTAAGATAGCGTACTCCTTCTTCCTATCAGAGGAAACTTCTAGGGCCAATCCATCTTGGAGAGAAACTTTTGACTTGCTCTTTGACTTGATAAATAGGCAAAGTAGTGTACAAACGCTTGAACGTTTGACAGATTGAAAAGGACTCACAGACTTCTGTTGGATGCTTCATTTTTATTAAATTTTTTATTTAGCCTTTCACTCTGGGTTACATGAGTTTCAAAGAAAGGAATTGCCCAGAGTATATTTTATTTGCCGATATTACAAACTTCAAACGTTTGTTTTTACTTAGAGACTGATGGAATTCCACTCTGAAAGGCCAGGGACCTTTTTATTTTCCAAACGTTCGGACACGGAAACTGCCCTGTTGCCCATCGGCCATTACCTACCAGAGTCCACCATCCATCGGTATTCCCGTAAAAACAAACATGGCCGCTCAACACAATGATGGAGCACATGTTGAAAAGGCAGGTCAGGAACCCCCGAGAAGTAAACTTGGAGAGATTAGACATAGATTTAAGTGTTTATTTTTCACAACTGGACAGATACTGACCATCTAATCTACGGCAGCTGCAATGACTTGGGTTTCTGTTTACTTATGAAATTAGGAACACTCAATTAGCAAGAAGGAGTATTTAAAGATTAGGGACCTCAGGGTCAAACTGAATTACTGTTAGGATAAGAATTTATCACCCAATGGGGTGGGCGACAAATGCTGTTGGTTTTGTTATGAAAAAATGGGTCGGTTTACTAGGCAGCAGCGTGCACATGGCGGCACAAATAATGTATAACACATACCAGGCGAGTTTGAGAGAAATATCATCATCAAGCTATTGTCTACACATGATTTTAGGGAATATCCATCCTTTTAAAGACACAATACACACGCATCACTACCCTGATAAGTTGAGTACTATCTTCTCATCTTTACAGAACATTGTTTTAAATTGATAGCAGGGTAACATTTGTTTAGTAGCACTGTAATTACTAGGCTACATTAACAAAACTGAAATCCAAAATAGAAATCAAACTGGATGGTCTTCAGAGATAGATGGGAGGGGTTGGTGTTAGCTGAAGGATGGGATTAAAAACAAACAAAATATAACTTTTGTAAAATACATTGTGTCTGTAAAATGTATATAGTATGTATAAGCTGGAAGTAGAAGCCCGTGGTGTTGTTGTCCATTTGTTTACTCCAATTAGGGGAGGGGTAGTAGGGTTAGTGGAACATAATAAAGTAAAATCTATACTTTTTAAGATAGGTACATACACTACCCGTCAAAGGTTTTAGAACACCTACTTATTCAAGGGTTTTTCTTCATTTGTACTATTTTCTACATTGTAGAGTAAAAGGGAAGGCATCAACACTATGAAGTAACACATATGGAATCGTGTCGTAACCCCCCCCTCCCCCAAAAAAGTGTTAAACAAATCAAAATATATTTTATATTTGAGATTGTTTAAATAGCCACCCTTTGCCTTGATGGCAGCTTTGAAAACAAACTCTTGGTATTCTCTTAAACAGCTTCACCTGGAATGCTTTTCCAACAGTCTTGAAGGAGTTCCCACATATGCTGAGCACTTGTTGGTTGCTTTTCCTTCACTCTGCAGTCCGACTCATCCCAAACCATTTCAACACTTGTTTACGTGTTGCTGTGTGTTTTGTTGCCAACCTTACTTTGCTACCTGACAACTTTACGCTTTATCTGGACGTGGTTCGTCAGGACCTCCAACAGCAGAAGCTAAGTAGTAACATTAACATGATGCTTTATCTGGACGTGGTTCGTCAGGACCTCCAACAGCAGAAGCTAAGTAGTAACATTAACATGATGCTTTATCTGGACGTGGTTCGTCAGGACCTCCAACAGCAGAAGCTAAGTAGTAACATTAACATGATGCTTTATCTGGACGTGGTTCGTCAGGACCTCCAACAGCAGAAGCTAAGTAGTAACATTAACATGATGCTTTATCTGGACATGGTTCGTCAGGACCTCCAACAGCAGAAGCTAAGTAGTAACATTAACATGATGCTTTATCTGGACGTGGTTCGTCAGGACCTCCAACAGCAGAAGCTAAGTAGTAACATTAACATGATGCTTTATCTGGACGTGGTTCGTCAGGACCTCCAACAGCAGAAGCTAAGTAGTAACATTAACATGATGCTTTATCTGGACGTGGTTCGTCAGGACCTCCAACAGCAGAAGCTAAGTAGTAACATTAACATGATGCTTTATCTGGACGTGGTTCGTCAGGACCTCCAACAGCAGAAGCTAAGTAGTAACATTAACATGATGCTTTATCTGGACGTGGTTCGTCAGGACCTCCAACAGCAGAAGCTAAGTAGTAACATTAACATGATGCTTTATCTGGACGTGGTTCGTCAGGACCTCCAACAGCAGAAGCTAAGTAGTAACATTAACATGATGCTTTATCTGGACATGGTTCGTCAGGACCTCCAACAGCAGAAGCTAAGTAGTAACATTAACATGATGCTTTATCTGGACGTGGTTCGTCAGGACCTCCAACAGCAGAAGCTAAGTAGTAACATTAACATGATGCTTTATCTGGACGTGGTTCGTCAGGACCTCCAACAGCAGAAGCTAAGTAGTAACATTAACATGATGCTTTATCTGGACGTGGTTCGTCAGGACCTCCAACAGCAGAAGCTAAGTAGTAACATTAACATGATGCTTTATCTGGACGTGGTTCGTCAGGACCTCCAACAGCAGAAGCTAAGTAGTAACATTAACATGATGCTTTATCTGGACGTGGTTCGTCAGGACCTCCAACAGCAGAAGCTAAGTAGTAACATTAACATGATGCTTTATCTGGACGTGGTTCGTCAGGACCTCCAACAGCAGAAGCTAAGTAGTAACATTAACATGATGCCTTCTAATGGCAGTCGCTGTACTCATAATATACAGGAGAACGATCGCCTTACGGCGAGGATAGCTGTGCTGCAAGCCCAGCTTCAGACGCAATCGCTAGGCGAGGGTAATTTCAGTGTCGGAAAGGATGAAACAGCGTCGGTGCCACCAGTAAGTACAGATAGTAACGTTAGTGTAAATCCCCTCGCACGGTCCCTGCAGCCGGACAACTTTCTCATGGCTTCTGGAGGGAAATGCTGTAGGAATGCTCAACCGGTGTCGCTCATTCAGCCGACAGAAACTTTCAACCGGTTCTCCCCATTAAGCAGCGAGTTGGAGTCAGAGGCCGAGCCTTCTCAGGTTTCTCCTCCTCCCGCTACGGGGTCTGAGATGCCATTACCCGCAGTATTAGACTTAAAACGAATCATCCAGCGATCATACACTGTTTACCAGGCGGCAGGGTTACCAACGTTAAAACCTGTTACGGATGTGGTTCCTGCAAAGGAACCAAATCAGCGGAAATTTCAGAGCGCCACCTATAGTACTCGATAAAACTCAAACTTTGATTAAAACACACACGCAAGATACTCAATTAAAGCTACACTCGTTGTGAATCTAGCCAACATGTCAGATTTGTAAAATGCTTTTCGGCGAAAGCATGAGAAGCTATTATCTGATAGCATGCACCCCCCAAAATACCTGAACGAGACCTAAACAAAACGTCACTTTTTAAAATAAAAAAAGTTGCCTATAAACTTTTACAAATCACTTCAAACTACTTTTGTAAACCAACTTTAGGTATTAATAAACGTTAATAATCGATCAAATTGATCACGGGGCGATCTGTATTCGATAGCAGCAAGTCTTGAAATCATCGTCCATTTTTTCACTTTCATAGCTTCCTCCGGTGCGCCCCAAGACAGGAAGTGCCTACACGTCATCCCACCAAGGATAAATCTACAATGAAATGCCAGTACTGGCGGCATCGTGTGGAAGCTGTAGGCATTGTCATGGGAACCTCATCTATTTTCTATCGCCTTAGACAATACATTGACTGGAGGATGAATATTTTTTTTGTGTTTTTGGTGACCAGTTTTCCCAGGGATTTTTACTCCTAAACACGTTCTGTTATAGCCACAGACACGATTTAACCAGTTTTAGAGACTTCACAGTGTTTTCTATACACACATACATATCATATGCATATACTATATTCCTGGCATGAGTAGCAGGATGTTGAAATGTTGCGTGATTTTTTACAAAAAGCTGCGAAAATTCGCATCATCCGTAACAGGTTTAAGGCTAATCTGAAGATGGGGCTGGCTAAAGCTAAAACTGGCGAGTGTAGAGAGTATAGAGATATTGTTATCCACGTCGGCACCAACAATGTTAGGATGAAACAGTCAGAAGTCACCAAGCGCAACATAGCTTCAGCCTGTAAATCAGCTAGAAAGATGTGTCGGCATCGAGTAATTGTCTCTGGCCCCCTCCCAGTTTGGGGGAGTGATGAGCTCTACAGCAGAGTCTCACAACTCAATCGCTGGTTGAAAACTGTTTTCTGCCCCTCCCAAAAGATAGAATATAATTGGCCCTCTTTCTGGGACTCACCCACAAACAGGACCAAGCTTGGCCTGTTGAGGAGTGACGGACTCCATCCTAGCTGGACGGGTGCTCATCCTAGCTAGACAGGGCTCTAACTCTTCTAGGCAGCAGGCTGTTAGCCACCCTGCCAGCTTAGTGTAGTCTGCCACTAGCACAGTCAGTGTAGTCAGCTCAGCTATCCCCATTGAGACTGTGTCTGTGTCTCGACCTAGGTTGGGCAAAACTAAACGTGGTGGTGTTCGCCTTAGCAATCTCACTAGAATAAAGACCACCTCCATTCCTGCCATTATTGAAAGAGATCGTGACACCTTACATCTCAAAATAGGGCGACTTAATGTTAGATCCCTCACTTCAAAGGCAGTTATAGTCAATGAACTAATCACTGATCATAATCTTGATGTGATTGGCCTGCCTGAAACATGGCTTAAGCCTGATGAATTTACTGTGTTAAATGAGGCCTCACCTCCTGGTTACAACACATCCCCCGTGCATCCCGCAAAGGTGGAGGTGTTGCTAACATTTACGATAGCAAATTTCAATTTACAAAAAACCCCAGACGTTTTCGTCTTTTGAGCTTCTAGTCATGAAATCTATGCAGCCTACTCAGTCACTTTTTATAGCTACTTGCCACGTTCTGACCTTAGTTCTTCTATTTATGTCTTTGTTTTAGTATGGTCAGGGCGTGAGTTGGGTGGGTTGTCTATGTTCCGTTTTCTATGTTGTGTTTGCGTTTGGCCTGGTATGGTTCTCAATCAGAGGCAGGTGTCGTTAGTTGTGTCTGATTGAGGATCATACTTACTTAGCCTTTTCCCACTTGTGTTTCGTGGGTGTTTATTTTCTGTTCTGTGCTTTATTTCACCGTTCAGGACTGTTCGTTTGTCGTTTTATTGTTTTTGTTTCGGGGGTTCACTATTCGTATTAAAAATCAAGATGAACACTTACCACGCTGCGCTTTGCTCCTCTCCTTCATACGACGACCGTTACACTACTGTTTACAGGCCTCCTGGGCCATATACATCGTTCCTCACTGAGTTCCCTGAATTCCTATCGGACCTTGTAGACATAGCAGATAATATTCAAATTTTTGGTGACTTTGATATTCACTTGGAAAAGTCATCGACTCTTTTGACCCCTAAAAACTAAAAACGTTTGTCATAAGAAACTAGCTCCCTGGTATACAGAAAATACCAGAGCTCTGAAGCAAGCTTCCAGAAAATTGGAGCGGAAATGGCGCCACACCAAACTGGAAGTCTTCTGACTAGCTTGGAAATACAGTACCGTACAGTATCGAAGAGCCCTCAAAGCTGCTCGATCATCCTATTTTTCCAACTTAATTGAGGAAAATAAGAACAATCCAAAATGTATTTTTGATACTGTCGCAAAGCTAACGAAAAAGCAGCATTCCCAAGAGAGGATGGCTGTTACTTCAGCAGTAATAAATTCATGAATTTCTTTGAAAAGATCATGATCATTAGAAAGCAAATTACGGACTCCTCTTTAAATCTGCGTATTCCTCCAAAGCTCATCTGTCCTGAGTCTGCACAACTCTGCCAAGATCTAGGATCAAGAGAGACACTCAAGTGTTTTAGTACTATATCTCTTGACACAATGATGAAAATAATCATGACCTCTAAACCTTCAAGCTGCATACTGGACCCTATTCCAACAAACTACTAAAAGAGCTGCTTCCTGTGCTTGGCCCTCCTATGTTGAACATAATAAATGTCTCTCTATCCAAACTCACTAAAAGTGGCAGTAATAAAGCCTCTCTTGAAAAAGCCAAACCTTGACCCAGAAAATATAAAAAACTATCTGCCTATATCGAATCTTCCATTACTCTCAATAAAAAAAAAAAAAGCTGTTGCACTGCAACTCACTGCCTTCCTGAAGACAAACAATGTATACAAAATGCTTCAGTCTGGTTTTAGGCCCAATCATAGCGCGGAGACTGCACTTGTGAAGGTGGTAAATTACCTTTTAATGACGTCAGACCGAGGCTCTGCATCTGTCCTCGTGCTCCTAGACCTTAGTGCTGCTTTTGATACCATCGATCACCACATTTTTTGGAGAGATTGGAAACCCAAATTGGTCTACATGGACAAGTTCTGGCCTGGTTTAGATCTTTTCTGTCGGAAAGATATCAGTTTGTCTCTGTGAATGGTTTGTCCTCTGACAAATCAACTGTACATTTCGGTGTTCCTCAAGGTTCCGTTTTAGGACCACTATTGTTTTCACTATATATTTTACCTCTTGGGATGTCATTCGAAAACATAATGTTAACTTTCACTGCTATGCGGATGACACACAGCTGTACATTTCAATGAAACATGGTGAAGCCCCAAAATTGCCCTCGCTAGAAGCCTGTGTTTCAGACATAAGGAAGTGGATGGCTGCAAACTTTCTACTTTTAAACTCGGACAAAACAGAGATCCTAGATGCTTGTTCTAGGTCCCAAGAAACAAAGAGATTTTCTGTTGAATCTGACAATTAATCTTGATGTTGTACATTCGTCTCAAATAAAACTGTGAAGGACCTTGGCGTTACTCTGAACCCTGATCTCTCTTTTGACGAACATATCAAGACTGTTTCAAGGACAGCTTTTTTCTATCTACGTAACATTGCAAAAATCAGAAACTTTCTGTCCAAAAATGATGCAGAAAAATTCATCCATTATTTTTTTACTTCTAGGTTAGACTACTGCAATGCTCTACTTTCCAGCTACACGGATAAAGCACTAAATACACTTCAGTTAGTGCTAAATACGGCTGCTAGAATCCTGATTAGAACCAAAAAGAATGTATCATATTACTCCAGTGCTAGCCTCACAACACTGGCTTTCTGTCAAGGCAAGGGCTGATTTCAAGGTTTTACTGCTAACCTTCAAAGCATTACATGGGCTTGCTCCTACCTATCTTTCCGATTTGGTCCTGCTGTACATACCTACGCGTACGCTACGGTCACAAGACGCAGGCCTCCTAATTGTCACTATAATTTCTAAGCAAACAGCTGGAGGAAGGGCTTTCTCATATAGAGCGCATTTTTTATGGAATGGTCTGCCTTCCCATGTGAGAGACGCGGACTCGGTCTCAACCTTTAAGTCTTTACTGAAGACTCATCTCTTCAGTAGGTCATATGATTGAGTGTAGTCTGGCCCGGGAGTGTGAAGGTGAACGGAAAAGCTCTGGAGCAGTCTCTGCATGACCGGTTCCCCTCTTTCCACTGGGATTCTCTGCCTCTAACCTTATTACAGGGGCTGAGTCACTGGCTTACTGGTGCTCTTCCAAGCCGTCCCTAGGAAGGGTGCGTCACTTGAGTGGGTTGAGTCACTGACGTGATCTACCTGTCTGCAGAGATCTTTGTGGGCTATACTCGGCCTTGTCTCAGGATGGTAAGTTGGTGGTTGAAGATATTCCTCTAATGGTGTGGGGGCTGTGCTTTGGCAAAGTGGGTGGGGTTATATCCTGCCTGTTTGGCCCTGTCCGTGGGTATCATCGGATGCGGCCACAGTATCTCCTGACCCCTCCTGTCTCAGCCTCCAGTATTTTTGCTGCAGTAGTTTATGTGTCGGGAGGCTAGGGTCAGTCTGTTATATCTGGAGTACTTCTCCTGTCTTATTCGGTATCCTGTGTGAATTTAAGTATTCTCTCTCTAATTCTCTCTAATTCTTTCTTTCTTTCTTTCTTTCTTTCTTTCTTTCTTTCTTTCTTTCTTTCTTTCTTTCTTTCTTTCTTTCTTTCTTTCTTTCTTTCTTTCTTTCTTTCTTTCTTTCTTTCTTTCTTTCTTTCTTTCTTTCTTTCTTTCTTTCTTTCTTTCTCTCTCTCTCTCTCTCTCTCTCTCTCTCTCGGAGGACCTGAGCCCTAGAACCATGCCTCAGGACTACCTAGCATGAGGACTACTTGTTGTCCCCAGTCCACCTGGCCATGCTGCTGCTCCAGTTTCAACTGTTCTGCCTGCGGTCATGGAACCCTGACCTGTTCACCGGACGTGCTACCTGTCCCAGACCTGCTGTTTTCAACTCTCTAGAGACAGCAAGAGTGTTAGAGATACTCTCAATGACCGGCTATGAAAAGCCAACTGACATTTACTGACTTGTTGTACCCTCGACAACTACTGAGATTATTATTATTTGACCATGCTGGTCATTTATGAACATTTGAACATCTTGGCCATGTTCTGTTATAATCTCCACCCAGCACAGCCAGAAGGTTCCTCTCTAGGTTTCTTCCTAGGTTTTGCCTTTCTAGGGAGTTTTTCCTAGCCACCGTGCTTCTACACCTGCATTGCTTGCTGTTTGGGGTTTTAGGCTGGGTTTCTGTACAGCACTTTGAGATATCAGCTGATGTAAGAAGGGCTATATAAATTGATTTGATTTGAATATGGTTGAGGTGTGGGGGTTTGCAGAGGCCAGGTCATCTGATGCAGCACTCCATCACTCTCCTTCTTCGTCAAATAGCCCTTACACAGCCTGGAGGTGTGTTGTGTCATTGTCCTGTTGAAAAACAAATGATACTCCCACTAAGCCAAAACCAGATGGGATGGCGTATCACTGCAGAATGCTGTGGTAGCCATGCTGGTTAAGTGTGCCTTGAATTCTAAATAAATCACAGATAGTGTCACCACCTCCTCCTCCATGCTTTACGGTGGGAAATACACATGCAGAGAGCGTTCGTTCACCCACACCGTGTCTCACAAAGACACGGCGGTTGGAACCAAAAATCTCAACTTTGGACTCCAGATCAAAGGACAAATGTCCACCGGTCTAATGTCTATTGCTCGTGTTTCTTGGCCCAAGCAAGTCTCTTCTTCTTATTGGTGTACTTTAGTAGTGGTTTCTTTGCAGAAATTCCACAATGAAGGCCTGATTCACACAGTCCACTCTGAACAGTTGATGTTGAGATGTGTCTGTTACTTGAACTCTGTGAAGCATTTATTTGGACTGCATTTTCTGAGGCTATTAACTCCAATGAACTTATCCTCTGCAGCAGAAGTAACTCTGGGTCTTCCATTCCTGTGGTGGTCCTCATGAGAGCCAGTTCCATCATAGCGCTTGATGGATTTTGTGACTGCACTTGTAGTCACACTGTCGTTTTTCTTTGCTAATTTGAGATGTTCTTGCCATAATATGGACTTGGTCTTTTACCAAATAGGGCTATCTTCTGTAAATCCCCCCTACCTTGTCACAACACAACTGACTGGCTCAAATGCGTTAAGAAGGAAAGACATTCCACAAATTAACTTTTAAGAAGGCACACCTGTCAATTTAAATGGATTCCAGGTGACTGCCTCGTGAAGCTGGTTGAGAGAATGCCAAGAGTTGTCAAAGCTGTCATCAAGGCAAAAGGTGGCTATTTGAAAAATCTCAAATACAAAATATATATTTTGATTAGTTTAACACTTTTTTGGTTACTACATTATTCCATATGTGTTTTGTCATAGTTGTAATGTCTTCACTAGTATTCTACAACGTAGAAAATAGTAAAAATAAAGAAAAACCCTTGAATGAGTAGGTGTTCTAAAACTTTTGACTGCTAGTGTATACAGAATATATATTTACAAAAATATATATAGAGGTTCGGAAATGATAGACAATTACATTAATGGAAGCTACAATCTATCTGTAGTATTAAAGCTCATCTACCCCCTGAAGACAGAACCCACAGATAGATCATTCCATTAGCACAAATGATTGAATCTTGATCTCAACCTTATCCTATAGAGGTTGAACGGCAGACCTGACCTGACCGCGTTCACTCTCCCCTGTGATGTTTTCAGAGTGGTGGAGGTCAAAGGTTAAAAGACAGGTCCTGTATTTTTCTATTTTCTGAACCAAGGCTGCTCCTGCTGCTGAAGATGCTGCTTATGCAGTCTGTTTGCAAAGAACAAAAACAAGTGTTGGTTTCTCATGCAAAGTCTCCATCGGTCCAGTCCCTTCTGGGTAGTCCTCTCCAAATGGCTCACTGTTTTGTTCAAGTGCGCCAACTTCTTACACAATATCTATTGTATTTGTTGATGAAGGGAAACCATACTGTATACATTTATCTTTCAAAAGCCAGTGGAAGGTGGGCGAGGAGTCAAGATGGAAAAACACTGCTATCTAAATGAAAAATGCCTGGGCTTCTGAAAGATCTAGATTACCCCCCCCCCCCCACCCACCCCCCAAAAAAGCAAACTGTAGAGAAACAAAATTAAAGAGGAGTGTTTCTGCATTGCATTGGACTTTAGTTCCATGTTGAGCAACAACCGAAAACTCAGATACAAATAATCATTGTCATTGCATCCAGAAAACAAATCAAATGTTGTACGTTTGTGTGAGTGCTGGCTTTTGCAAGGCTTTTGGGGACAAGATTCCCCTATCATTTTATTGTCCCATTTTCTTGGTTTCAGTGTTCATTTTGTCAACAATAGCTATGTTGAAAAATATTTGTCAATGACCTATTTTTCCTGTTGAAAACTAATGACGATAATGGGACGACATGCCATGAAAAAAACAATAACTGTTATGAATTATTTTCCACCTTTCGGTTACTGGCCCAATGCTCTGAACACTAGGCTACCTGCAGCCCCACTTCTATTGTAACTGACCTCAACTGGAAACAATAATGTTTACACTCTCTTACTTTCATGTTGGCTATTTTCCCATGTGATCCCGAGTGGCACAGTGGTCTAAGGCACTGCATCTCAGTGCTAGAGTCATCACTGGTTCGCCCTGGTTCGATTCCAGGCTATATCACAACCAGCTGTGATTGGGAGTCCTGTAGGGCGGCGCACAATTTGTTCTTAACCTACTTGTTAAATAAATAGCACTGTTATTCATCTGTGTTGCAGCTGTCAATTTCTTTTCGACAGGAAAAATAGGTAATTGAGTAATATTTTTCATCATATTTATTGTTGACAAAATGAACACTGGAATCAGGAAAACAGGACAATAAATTGATAGCGGAATCTTGTCCTCAAAAGCACTGGAAAAGCTAGCACTCACACAAACGCACAAAATTTGATTGTAGATTAAAAAGAAACATTTTCTTCACAAACAAAATAACTACCAATTGGATACCACAAAATTGGGGCGAAAAGGGGTAAAAGTTAAAAAAATATATATAAAAAATACTGTAATGTCAAAGTGAAAGAAAATAAATCTAACATTGGTTGTGTAGAAAGTCAAGGGGTGTGAATACTTTCTGAAGGTACTGTAGCTGTTGTGGCAGACTGTAACCAATGCATTCAGATAGCCTACTATAGTATGTATACCCATCCAGCTTATACATACTATATACATTTTACGGACACAATCTATTTTCCAATTTGTATCTTTTGTTTATTTTTAATCCAATCCTTCAGCTAACCCCAACCCATCCCATCTATCTCTGAAGACCATCCAGTTTGATTTATTTCTATTTTATTTTTTAGTTTTGTTAATGTAGTCTAGTAATTACAGTGTTACTAAACAAATGTTACCCTGCTATCAATTTAAAACAATGTTCTGTAAAGATGAGAAGATAGTACTCAACTTATCTGGGTAGTGATGCGTGTGTATTGTGTCTTTAACAGGGTGGATATTCCCTAAAATCACAATAGCTTGATAATGATCTTTCTCTCAAACTTCCTGAAAACACTGCATGTGCACATGATGGAAGTTTGAGGTAAACATTAATTCCCCCCAAAAATGCACTGACAAGAATTTGACAAAATTTACTGTGACTAAAACTAAACTAAAATTGCCCAGAGATTTAGTCAACATTAATAACTGAAACTAACAAAGGATGAAAAAGCAAAAAAATGTAAAAGACAACAAAATATTTTTAACACTAAGACTAAATCTAAAAAAGCTGCCGAAAAGAAAACTGCTTGACTCTTTATTCAGACCTATCAAGAAAGCATCATCTCTCACAACCACCTGGGGTTCACTCACAACCACCCAAGGTTCTCTCACAACCACCCGGGGATCTCTCACAACCACCCAAGGTTCTCTCACAAACACCCGGGCATCTCTCACAACCACCCGGGTATCTCTCACAACCACCCGAGGTTCTCTCACAACCACCCGGGGATGTCTCACAACCACCCGAGGTTCTCTCACAACCACCCAAGGTTCTCTCACAACCACCCGGGGATGTCTCACAACCTCCCGAGGTTCTCTCACAACCACCCGAGGTTTTCTCACAACCACCCGGGGATCTCTTACAACCACCCAAGGTTCTCTCACAAACACCCGGGCATCTCTCACAACCACCCGGGTATCTCTCACAACCACCCGAGGTTCTCTCACAACCACCCGAGGTTCTCTCACAACCACCCGAGGTTCTCTCACAACCACCCGGGGATGTCTCACAACCTCCCGAGGTTCTCTCACAACCACCCGAGGTTCTCTCACAACCACCCGAGGTTCTCTCACAACCACCCGGGGATCTCTCACAACCACCCAAGGTTCTCTCACAAACACCCGGGCATCTCTCACAACCACCCGAGGTTCTCTCACAACCACCCGGGGATGTCTCAAGACCACCCGAGGTTCTTTCACAACCACCCGAGGTTCTCTCACAACATTGTGTTCTCTCACAAAATTGTGTTCTCTCACAACCACCCGAGGTTCTCTGACAACCACCCGGGGTTCTCTCACAACATTGTGTTCTCTCACAACCACACGAGCCCATCTGTGTGTAGTCTCATGTTCTGGTAAGAGGTAGAGTGGCTACCATCACTGCATCCTAATGATCCCATCCAGATGTCCTAAGTAGCAATGAAGGAACTGGACCACCATTTTATTACTCGCACAATAACACTTCTGCCACCAGAACTACTCATCCCTTTATTGCTCTCAGCACTCACAGTGACTAGTTAACTAAACATATAGGTGGAGAGAAAATACCCAGAATACAATTCTTCCTGATCTGTCACTGCCTGACTTTTGACAGGTTTAAATATGGTTTGGCGGACTGTCAGGTTCTGTGGCTATATCCGTATATACACACACTCATAATGTTGCATATTGAACATCATTCATTACATTTCTTTAGTCAACACTCTGAACTTTGATCATTCAGAGCATTTTCCTACCATTTCACGGTTTGGGAGCCACCAAGGATTTCCCACAACAGTGTAGAGGTTGACTTTCTGTTAACACTCCATGTTGCATTGCTCAGCGAGATAGGATGAAGATAACAAACAACCTCTGGGTCAGTTTGGTGTCCCCTATCCCCCGTCACCAGGTTACCATGGCAGCCTCTATTCCACTTAATGCTAATCTGTCCCTCAGGTCAAAAGGTCAGCTGAAGCTGCTACCTTTTCAACAAACCCCATCATTGATTAACACCTGAAAAATGGGCCTGAGCATGGAACTTTCCAAAGCAAACAAATTAAATAATGTATTTGATTTGGCTTTACATGTCAAATAATTAATTCATCACACATGGTTAAACAAATAAATGCAGTGCAACTATTCAAGCTAGTAGGTGGTACAGGCTTTATGACTACATTATTGGTAGACCGGCAATAAACATTTGCACATGTGGCAGTCAATGCATTTTCTCAAGTTTTATTTCTCGCTATGGATAATGTCAAAGTGCAGAATACAACGCTTATTTCTGATATCGCTCCAAAGCTTTTAAATACATTCCTGGCTTTATGTCCTGGTGTCCATGTTGATATTCAGTTCAACCATATGTGATAAACGTTACATTTAGATGAGAGAGTAACAATGCCTATTGTTTATTGCAGTTGACTTCTTAGGGTCATTCTACGAATACAGTACCATTAGGATGGTGTCATTTTTGTCAAAATAACTCTTTATTTAACCCAATTTCAACATTCCGTAATAAAGAGCCCCCTAACTCATCTCAAAAGGTTAAATTAATAAAAATGATTTCAAAATGACTATAAACATGACTGATTTGAATGTAACAATGTTGACAATTTCAACTTAAAACCTTTTACTGCAGTGGTCTAAATCAGTGTTAAATGTTGAGTTTCATCCCAATATTACACATTATATACATCACAGAAGACAGACTAGTTGTAAAAAAAAAAACACATTACACCCATGAGGCCAAACGGGGGAGCTTTTGGTAATTGACTGCTGTAAAGGGCTACATCAGCCGTTACTAACCATTGTGACAGGGGGAATGGAAGATTGTTGTGTGTAACAGAGAGGGGAAATTGAAAACAAGCTGAACAACAATATGTGAACTTGTTAAAGCAAGATTTGTTAAAAAAGTTTGAAATATCCAATAAATGTCGTTCCACTTCATGATTGTGTCCCACTTGTTGTTGATTCTTCACAAAAAAATACAGTTTTATATCTTTATGTTTGAAGCCTGAAATGTGGCAAAAGGTCGCAAAGTTCAAGGGGGTCGAATACTTTCGCAAGGCACTGTACCTATGGGTAACAGGCCTGACATATTATGCACAAGACACACAGTTTTAGCACAAAACACCAGAAAGAGAACAACTTTGCCCATCTGTTTTTACACTATGATTTAAATTATTGATGTTCAATGTTTCTTTAAAAAAATAATTTTAAAGGAATATTTCTACCATTATTAAAATAACAGATGAGTTCACGTTAAAGTGATACTTCGGTATTTCGGTAAATTGGTTATCTACTTCTCCAGAGTCAGATGAACTTGTGGATAACATGTTTATGTTTCTGTGTCCAGTATGAAGGAAGTTACAGATGTGGGATTTTCATTTGATCACTTTGTTGCAGAATTTTTTTTCTGCACTGCAGGAAACACCATTATTTTTTTTATTTAACATTCATTTAACAAGGGAAGTCAGTTAAGAACAAATTCTTAATTACAATGTTGGCCTACACCGGCAAAACCCGGACAATGCTGGGACAATTGTGTGCCGCCCTATGGAACTCCAAATCACAGGCGGTTGTGACACAGCCTGGAATCAAACCAGGGTGTCTGTAGTGACACCTCAAGCACTGGGATGCAGTGCTTAGACCACAGCTCCACTCGGGAGGAAACAAACTTGTAGTGTATTCAAGGTTTAAAAAGGCTTCTAAAGTTGTAACAAACCCTACAAAAAAATGCCCATTCATCATAATCCACAAAATAATTCACATTTCCTGTTGCTGCAGGATTATTTTCCTGCTGTAGCAAACTGTCTCAAATCTGAAGAGGAAGTTTTGTGAGCCAATGCTAACTAAGGTTAGTGCAATGACTGTAAGCCCGTGGGTATCTGCTAACGCTAGTTAGCAATTGTGTTAGCACTAAGTAGCAACTTCCTTCAAACTTCACGCAGTGACATAAAAAATAAAAAAAACACAAATTCATCTGACTCATTGACAAAATCCCGAATGATCCCTTTTCAATGGTTGACTTTAAACCCGAGGGACAAATGTAAATGAATCACTAATCACAATGAATAAGTAAACATCTTCACACCTTAACTTCCCAAAGCAACAACATAACTAGGGTTCTAGAATGATCTGGGGTTAATTAAGTGAGTTCAATTCCTCCCAGAAATTACACAAATGTGATGTGGGACATTCCAGGTTTTACAGAGAAAACTAATAAAAAATACTGGTATTTGAATTATTTGTTACTGTTTAGTTTAGTTAAAGTGTTGATGTGTGACTGTTTTATCAAAATATTGTTCACAAACAATGTCTGAGGGACTGAGCCACTCTATTCGTGGAATGACCCATTCCAGTGGATCTGTTTCACCTGTGTCCAAAAACACAGGAGGTTGGTGGCACCTTAATTGGGGAGGATGGGCTCGTGTGGTAATGGTTGGAGTGGATATAGTGAAATGGCATCAAATAACTCAAACATGGTTTCCAGGTGTTTGATGCTATTCCATCGACTCCGTTCCGGCCATAATTATGAGCCATGAACCAAAAACACTTACAGCTTGCCTACGTGTCCAATATAGTTTGGCCGTTACTTTTTCGACAATGACAATAGATTATGTGCTAAATATATTTGTTTTAATTAAACACACACAACTGTTTCACTGTATTATTCTGTTCTGCCTCCATCCCATTACTCCTTCTGGACACGAGATCAACCAAGGTGCCCTGGTAGGCTCTGGGACATTCATAATGTACTGTAGGTCTCCACAACCCTGCCAAAACATTGAGATATGACCACACATTTTGTTCCTTTAGGGCTTTTCTGAAAAAGCCCCATGTGATCAAGAGTTTTCTGTTATCTTTTCCTACTGTTCAACACTTGAGATTTTCTGCCATGACACCTTCATAAGGCACAAGAATGACATACAGCAACAATAACAGAAAGCATATTGAAGTTAGAAGCTATAGGATTTGAAGCAACAGCCAACCCGCATGTGGTCAACTATTTCAGCACCATTTCATACTGCTCTGAGACAAGCATGTGGACTGCTCTTGATATGTCAATGAGATTTTTATTTTTATGAAATCTCAGTTTGGGTATTGGTTAGACAACAATTAGGGTGTGGAAATGTTATAGTCTTAGTACTGTAGCCTACTCCCGATGTCATGTTGTACAGAACCATATTTTTGTAAAGGAAACCCTAATGGTTTCGTTTTTTTTTTTTTTGGAATAGAAACACCATAAAATTAATCAAATTAATAAAGCTATATTTCTTAAAATCAATCCCATATACTATGTTTTTACAAAAAAGGTTTTAAATTATCTAGTACAGCCAATATTGAAGACTATCAAATGCATCTCAAAGATGCACTCTGGTGGTCAAACTAGCACTAACTAGCATAAATGGCAACAGCGGCTGACAATTAAATAACGTGCCATAGAATTTTGTGGCAGCCTGCAAGGTGTGTTGGAGTATGATGCAACTTTTACAGGAAGAACCACTGTAAGGCCTGTCTTAAAAACTACTTCAAGATTGGTGGGTCACCTTTGAGGTTGAGCTAATGTAGGCTAAAACGATTAGCATGAGGTTGTAAGTAACAAGAACATTTCACCGGACATAGACATATCTGATATTAGCAGCAAGCTTAAAATCTTGTTAATCTAACTGCACTGTCCAATTAACAGTAGCTATTACAGTGAAATAATACCATGCTATTATTTGAGGATAGTGCACAGTTTGAACATGAAAAGTTATTAATAAACAAATTTGGCACATTTGGGCAGTCTTGAACATTTTGAACAGAAATGCAATGGTTCATTGGATCAGTCTAAAAGGTTGCATATATACTGCTGCCATCTAGTGGCCAAAATCTAAATTGGACCTGGGCTGGAAAAAACGTTATGGCCTTTCTCTTGCATTTCAAAGATGACGGAACAAAAAACGGTTGTTTTTTTCTTTGTATTATCTTTTACCAGATCTAATGTGTTATATTCTCAGACATTCCTTTAACAATTGCGCAAACTTCAAAGTGTTTCCTTTAAAATGATACCAAGAATGTGCATATGCTTGCTTCATGGCCTGAGCAACAGGAAGTTAGATTTGGGTATGTCATTCTAGGTGAATATTTTTTTTAAAAAGGGGCCAATCCTTAATTAACATGTGATACAGTTAAAGTCGGAAGTTTACAGACACCTTAGCCAAATACATTTAAACTAAGTTTTTCACTATTCCTGAAAATTTATCCTAGTAAAAATGTTCTGCCTTAGGTCCGTTACGATCACCCTTTTATTTTAAGAATGTGAAATGTCAGAATAATAGTAGAGAGAATGATTTATTTTAGCTTCCATTTCTTTCATCACATTCCCATTGGGACAGAAGTCAACATACGCTCAATTAGTATTTGGTAGCATTGCCTTTAAATTGTTTAACTTGGGTCAAACATTTTTGGTAGCCATCCACAAGCTTCCCACAATAAATTGGGTGAATTTTGGCCCATTCCTCCTGACAGAGCTGGTGTAACTGAGTCAGGTTTGTAGGCCTCCTTGCTCGCACACGGTTTTTCAGTTCTGCCCACACATTTTCTATAGGATTGAGGTCAGGGCTTTGTGATGGCCACTCCCAATACCTTGACTTTGTTGTCCTTAAGCCATTTTACCACAACTTTGGAAGTATGCTTGGGGTCATTGTCCATTTGGAAGACCCATTTGCGACCAAACTATAACTTTCTGACTGATGTCTTGAGATGTTGCTTCCGTATATCCACGTAATTTTCCTCCCTCATGATGCCATCTATTTTGTGAAGTGCACCAGTCCCTCCTGCAGCAAAGCACCCCCCACCACATGATGCTGCCACCCCTGTGCTTCACGGTTGGGATGGTGTTCTTCGGCTTGCAAGCATCTCCATTTTCCCTCCAAACATCCGTCATTGAAAGGCCGTCATTGAAAATAAGAACTTGTTCTTAACGGACTTGCCTAATAAAATAAAGGTAAAATAAAAAATAAAATAAAAAAAACATAACGAAGGTCACCAAACATAAAGATGGTCAATATGGCAAAACAGTTCGATTTTTGTTTCATCAGACCTTAGGACATTTCTCCAAAAAGTACGATCTTTGTCCCCATGTGCAGTTGCAAACTGTAATCTGACTTTTTATGGCGGTTTTGGAGCGGTTTATTAAGTGGCCTTTCAGGGTTATGTCGATATTGGACTCGTTTTACTGTGGGTATAGATACTTTTTTACCTGTTTCCTCAAGGATCTTCACAAGGTCCTTTGCTGTTGTTCTGGGATTGATTTGCACTTTTCGCACCAAAGTACGTTCGTCTCCAGGAGACAGAACTCGTCTCCTTCCTGAGCGGTATGATGGCTGCGTGGTCCCATGGTGTTTATACTTGCGTACTATTGTTTGTACAGAGGAACGTGGTACCTTCAGGCGTTTGGAAATTGCTCCCAATGATGAACCAGACTTGTGGAGGTCTTGGATGATTTATTTTGATTTCCCCATGATGTCAAGCAAAGAGGCACTGAGTTTGAAGGTAGGCCTTGAAATACATCCACATGTCTCTGGAAAAGCAGTTCGATGGCACAGCAGGTTCCAATTGACTGAAATGATGTCAATTAGCCTATCAGAAGCTTCTAAAGCCATGACATAATTTTCTGGAATTTTCCAAGCTGTTTAAAGGCACAGTCGACTTAGTGTATGTAAACTTCTGACCCACTGGAATTGTGATGCAGTGAATTATAAGTGAAATAATCTGCCTGTAAATCTGCCTGTTTTTTTAATTACTTGTGTGATGGACAATGTAGTTGTCCTAACCGACTTGTCAAAACTATAGTTTGCTAAAATAAATTTGTAGAGTGGTTGAAAAATGAGCTTTAATGACTCCACCCTAAGTGTATGTAAACTTCCGACTTCAACTGTAACTGCTGCAATGGAGTCAGGCCGCACTTTATTTACCCATTATTCACCAGGACCAACCTCATACAGTACCTTGTTAGTTCCTTTAGCCTGAACCAAAATGTCACTTCCTGACAAGAGTCAAATCAAAGTCATTTGTCACACGTGCAACAGGTGCAACAGTGAAATGATTACTTACAAGCACTTACAATGCAGTTTTAAGAATTTTTTATTTTTTTAAAGTAAGAGATAAGAAAAACAAATAATTAAAGAGCAGCAGTAAAATAACAATAGCGTGTCTATATACAGGGGGGTATCGGTACAGAGTCAATGTGCGGGAGCACCGGTGCCTAGGTAATTGAGGTAATACAGTATGCACTGTAGAGTTATTAAATTGACTATGCATAGATAATTACAGAGAGGAGCAGCAGTGTAGAGGGGGGGGGGGGGGGGGGAAATTCAAATAGTCTGTGTAGCCATTTTGATTAGTTGTTCAGGAGTCTTATGGCTTGGGTGTAGAAGCTGTTGGCACCGAGACTTGGCGCTCCGGTACCGCTTGCCGTGCTGTAGCAGAGTGAACAGTCTATAACTAAGGTGGCTGGAGTCTTTGACAATTTTTAGGGCCTTCCTCTGACACCACCTGGTATAGAGGTCCTGGATGGCAGGCGGCTTGGCCCCGGTGATGTACTGGGCCGTACGCACTACCCTCTGCTAGTGGGTGTCTCTAGTCAATAGAGTCTCGAAGCCACAAGAGGGTAGAACATTTCAAACTTTGCTTGCAGCAACATTTGGGATAACAATTGTTAGTTTGATCATGTACAATGTAAATGATTAACTCCTGTATAGGATGTTTTTGTCTGGGGACTCGAGTCGAGCTTTCAAATGTGTGATTCGCTCACGAATTCAGCACAGCTGCAACGTAAGTCTTTGATCTGTTGCAGTGAATCACAGTGGCAATCCATTCACCACACAGAGCACAAGGTGAGGGGACCCTAAGGAGTCCACACAAGTTACTGGACTCTGTCTGTCATAGTACAAGCCCATGATTATAATGGGGTTATAATTGGGAACGGGGAGAAGAAATGAGAGAGCCGACTGGAGCATGAGCCAATAAGGACAATTGTAAATGTGGCAATATCTGGAAGGTGAAGTTACGATGTGTGTGTGGAGGAGGGAACGAGAATATAGGGAGTGCTATTAAGTACATCTAGGATCAATCTCATTAAAACAGGTCCAATTTCCCTTCTGTAAGACATGGTCTCATTTGAATTGAAGTTACAATTTATTTTGTGTTCCGTTACCTTACTATTTGACTGGGCAAATTCTCCTCAAAATATGAAATGAAATGGCCAAGAGAGAATAGCTTTAATAATCTATTAAACACGCTAGCTAGCTCTGTCTGGAAAATCAGTTTGATGGCACAGCAGGTTCTCAATGAGTAATATCAAAATATATTGCTCTTCACTAAACATGCTTAGGACAGGCTCTTAACTAAAATGGCTACAGGGAGTTAAACTAAGTATGTCAGCCAACGATTTGTCACCTTTAATCTCTCATAAATAAAGTATTATCTCCTATCACTTTTAGCACCATGTTTCAGCATCTTCCCATCATTCTGAATGACAGAATGTTTTTTTTTAAGCCCTTCCAACATTGTAAGCAGATAAAAAAGTGCCAAATAGCAACAAAAAAAAAAAAAAAGAAAAAAGATGCATAACAGTCATTAACTCAATCAGGGCAACATCAAGACATTTGTTTCAACTGACCTCCCTGGAGAGGTTATCCAAGGTTGTTATGTGTATGTCTCAGTAAGTCCGGAGTAAAAGGTTTGACGCAACTATAAATGGTGCTGACAGAGTGTTCTGCAACCAGTTCAAAAATAACTAGCTGTATCGGTACAAGGCTTTCATTCACATGCCCTACTTATATTTATTATTACAATTCTGAAGAATTATTAGTTAATATTTCATGAAAGTGGTATCTATTTCCCTCCTTAACCAGTGTGTGTGTTCTATATTACTTCAAGTGGTACTCCAGTCTCTTTTTCACCTCAGTTAACACCTGATTTACTTATCAAAAGGCACATGTCAATAGGTGGTCCAGGTAAGTCATGACATGGCACAAGTGCCGTTTCTCTTTTATTCTCTATTGGTCCTCTATTGATCCTCAAGCAAGATGGAGGCCAATGACATTCCATCAGACCATCAGACCATCTCTTTGAATGCCCTACTCCTGTAAGTTTTCAGTTTAAAAATCAACATTTTGCTCAAAACATATTATTTTACCATTTTAGTGTGTGTTCTTCACTGTATGTATACTTGGCATATCACTTTTCAACTTTAAAAGTACAAAAATCGCTGGATTTTAAAATAAAAAATAAAAAAAGACTCTTATGACTCCTGAAGAATAATCATGCTAGCAAAGGATGTGCCATGTTTCTCCATTTCCCCTAGCAGAAAAAACACAAGTCACCTAGAATGTGGACCAGATTTTCCTTCTCATAGCTTCTGGTATTTGTCACAGAACATGCTTGTTGTGACCGTCCTTCCCTCACACCGTCCCTCTCTGTGGCTACACTTACCAC
This sequence comes from Oncorhynchus mykiss, assembly GCF_013265735.2. NCBI lineage: Eukaryota > Metazoa > Chordata > Actinopteri > Salmoniformes > Salmonidae > Oncorhynchus > Oncorhynchus mykiss. The sequence continues at coordinate 59,405,969 of NC_048583.1, read as the reverse complement.
ATCAAGTACTATATGTGTCCCACTACTGACACTTTCTTTTGAATAAGGGTCACGTAAACTAAAATGCTTTATTTTATTTCATTAGGGGTTTCTTCCAACACCACGAAATCTTACATTCACACTATACTATGGATTCTAGCCACTGAAGGGGATTCTCTAAATAAATAGCTCCTTACATTCATAGCCATAATTAGCCGTTTCACAAGGTAATTCTGGGTACCATGCAGCAAATTGCTAGTTTGTGAAAATCGACCTGCAGTGACCCTTAACCAGAATTTCAATGTCACTCTGTAATAGGGAAATAATTTTAAAAAATACACTACTGTTCAAGTTTTCTTTGACGCAAAGCTCCATTTTTACAGAGGAGGACTTTTTTACATTGCCCTCTCTCATTTCCACACACATTCCCAAGGGAAAAATGAATAACTATAAACTATACATGTTACGTAGGTCCATAGGACAAAGTGCACTCCAATTTGATGCTGGCTGGACACTTAACCCATTTAGGTCTCCCTGCAAAAAGGATTTATTTTAAAGTGTGCCCCAATCAGTGCCATTTCTTCAATTTGCTGTATTTAGGTACACATTGAGCTATAACCAATCATGAACCATCTATGAAGTTGTAACCTCCTTTTATTCACCGGTATTGTCACATGCTGTTCTTGTTGCCACAACATGTGGTAATATTTAACGCAATACTTTTAGAGCACTTAAGATGTGTTTTAAGAAGCAAGAAGTGGACAGTAACTAAACTCAGCAAAAAAAGAAATGTCCTCTCACTGTCAACTGAGTTTATTTTCAGCAAACCTAACATGTGTAAATATTTGTATGAACATAACATGATTCAACAACTGAGACATAAACTGAACAAGATCCGCAGACATGTGACTAACAGAAATTAAATTATGTGTCCCTGAACAAAGGGGGGGTCAAAATCAAAAGTAACAGACAGCTGCATTTAGTACTGCAGTGCATCTCATCCTCATGGACTGCACCAGATCTGTCTGTTCTTGCTGTGAGATGTTACCCCAATCTTCCACCAAGGCACCTGCAAGTTCCCAGACATTTCTGGGGGAAATGGCCCTAGCCCTCACCCTTGGATCCAACAGATCCCAGACATGCTCGATGGGATTGAGATCCAGGCTCTTTGCTGGCCATGGCAGAACACTGACATTCCTGTCTTGCAGGAAATCACGCACAGATTGAGCAGTATGATTGGTGGCATTGTCATGCTGGAGGGTCATGTCAGGATGAGCGGGCAGGAAGGGTACCACATGAGGGACGAGGATGTCTTCCCTGTAACGCACAGCGTTGAGATTGCCTGCAATGGCAACAATCTCAGTCCGATGATGCTGTGACACACCGCCCCAGACCAGTCCTGTCTGTTCCAGCGACGGTGGGTTTGTGCCCATACGCAACGTTGTTTCAGGTGATGTCTAGTGAGGACCTGCCTTACAACAGGCCTACAAGCCTTCAGTCCAGCCTCTCTCAGCCTATTGTGAACAGTCTGAGCACTGATGGAGGGATTGTGTGTTCCTGGTGTAACTCGGGCAGTTGTTTTTGCCGTGCTGTACCTGTCACGCAGGTGTGATGTTCGGATGTACTGATCCTGTGCAGGTGTTGTTACACCTGGTCTGCCGCTGCGAGGACGATCAACTGTCCGTCCTGTCTCCCTGTAGCGCTGTCTTAGGCGTCTCACAGTACGGACATTGCAAATTATTTCCCATGCCACATCTGCAGTCCTCATGCCTCCTTGCAGCATTCCCAAGGCACGTTCAAACAGATGAGCAGGGACCCCGGGCATCTCTCTTTGTGTTTTTCAGAGTCAGTAGAAAGGCCTCTTTAGTGTCCTAAGTTTTCATAACTGTGACCTTAATTGCCTACCGTCTGTAAACCATTTCACAGGTGCATGTTCATTAATTGTTTACGGTTCATTGAACAAGCATGGGAAACAGTGTTTAAACCCTTTACAATGAAGATCTGTGAAGTTATTTTGATTTTTATGAATTATCTTTGAAAGACAGGATCCTGAAAAAGGGATGTTTCTTTTTTTGCTGAGTTTATGTCTGATCAAAGGAAGGTAAACACTAAACAAATATTAGCTCTTTGCAAAACAACAAACCTGACCTAAACGAAAATTGCCACCAAAGCTCCTCATCCCCGTGCCACTCACTTTTCCTATACACTCCAGCCATACAGTTATTCAACATGGTTGCCTCTTATACTCTTACACTCAGCAAACATGATTCAAAGGCTTTGATATCTGCGACAACAACACAGTGACCTCAAGTGCAACATGATAAATCCATTCTCGGCAAAGGAAACTTTAAACTTTTTTCATCAGACCAGAAGCAGTGGCTGAGGGTCTATGGCCTTGCAGTAGCAAAGAGCATGTCAATCTCTCTGGATGCTGGCTGTGAATTTCCGCTCATGTTTTCACTCTAAACAAAATGGTTGGTGATTTACAGTGCAGGGTCTCACAGTGCAGAAAGCTTATTTGAAACAGAATCTTCCAAGGATAAATAATGGGTGTGTATTGGGATAGAAATAACAAATTGGGAAGAAATTCTCCCGTCATCGGCCTCTGTTGACTCAAATCCCAATTTCAGTTCACGTTCCAGTAATGGCCCCAAAGTTTGAACTCTGACAAATGTACCATGCCTTCAGAAAGTATTCATACCCCTTGACTTATTCCACATTTTGTTGTGTTACAGCCTGAATTCAAAATGGATTCTGAATTATTTAACACACAATACCTTATAATAGCAAAGTGAAAATATGTTTTTAGAAATGTATAAAAAAAAAAATGAAATACAGAAATCTAATTTACTTAAGTATTGTAAATATTGCAGAAGCACCTTTGGCGGTGATTATAGCTGTGAGTCGTCTTGGGTATGTCTGCATCAGCTTTGCACATCTGGATTTGAGGATTCTCTCCCATTCTTCATTTTCTCAGTCTCTGTTAAGTTAGATGGGGAGCGGCTGTAACCTGTAATCTTGAAGTCTTTTTCACAGATTTTCAATGGGATTCAAGTCGGGGCTTTGGCTGGGCCAGTCAAGGACTTTCACATTCTTGTTCTGAAGCCATTCCAGCATTTTATACCCTTCCCCAGAGATATGCCTCATCGCAATTATATCTCAGAGTTCTACATGCAGTTCAAACTGATGATTGAGTTGGAGTCGTCCGTGGGCCACGCAGTCATGGGTGAACAGGTAGTACTGGAGGGGGCTGAGAACGCATCCTTGTGGGGCCCCTGTGTTTAGGATCAGCCTTCACTACCTGGGGGCGGCCCGTCAGGCAGTCCAGAACCCGTTTCACAGGACGGGGTTCCGACCCAGGGCCTCAAGCTTAATGATGAGCTTGGAGGGTACTATGGTGTTGAAGGCTGAGCTATAGTCAATGAACAGCATTCTTACATACTGCAGGTATTCCTTTTGTCCAGATTGGATAGGGCAGTCTGCAGTGCGATGGGGATTGCATCGTCTTAGGATCTATTGGGGTGATAAGCAAATTGAAGTGGGTCTAGGGTGTCAGGAAAGGTAGAGATGGTATGATCCTTAACTAGCCTCTCAAAGCACTTCTTAATGACAGAAATGAGTGCTACGGTGCAAAAGTAATTTAGTTCAGTTACCTTTGCTTTCCTGGGTACAGAAACAATGGTGGACATCTTGAAGCAAGTGAGGACAGCAGACTGGGATAGAGAGAGATTGACAAACAACAAACAACTTGTAAAACCCTCTGTCAATGGAACCTTGTAAAATGTTACCAAATATTGAACCGGGTTGAGATTTCCCACCAACCCCAAAATATTTCCCAGTTTATATCCAGTCTTCCATGTTTATTGTTTCAAAGTTTAATTTGATTAGAGTGTAATATAACCTTTCTGGCACATTCGACATGTGAGCAGTGAAAGAGAGATGGAGAGAGTGAGTGAGTGAGAGAAAGGCAAAAGGTAGAGAGTCAACATGTGGTTGCTATTAATTTATGCATTATCATCTTTCATTTTGACATAAAGAGTTGTTCCATGGTGTAAGGGTGCTGTACATTGTAAGCGGTAATGTGCTTTGAGCTGGGCTGTTCATTGCCAGAGGAAACGTGATGCAGAAACAATTTCGGAGGAAAGGAGGAGGTGATTTGTTTTCAGGATCCAGAAGCAGCTCAAGTATTTAATGGCCGCCTGTGTTAATTGCACTCTTTCAACATGGCCCTGTTAAATGAAACAAGCCCACACACCGCAGACCTCAGTGCGTACAACTACTCCAATCACTCCATATAAGGTGAGAGAGGCAGAAAAAGGTTTTTAAAGTTTGTTTCCGGTTAAACATTTCCACCTCCGGCCCAAAGTTACCTCAGGCCCAAAGTTACCTCAGGCCCAAAGTTACCTCAGGCCCAAAGTTACCTCAGGCCCAAAGTTACCTCCGGCCCAAAGTTACCTTAGGCCCAAAGTTACCTCAGGCCCAAAGTTACCTCAGGCCCAAAGTTACCTCAGGCCCAAAGTTACCTCCGGCCCAAAGTTACCTCAGGCCCAAAGTTACCTCAGGCCCAAAGTTACCTCAGGCCCAAAGTTACCTCAGACCCAAAGTTACCTCAGGCCCAAAGTTACCTCAGGCCCAAAGTTACCTCCGGCCCAAAGTTAGGGTTGGAGTTCAATTTAAAGCTTGTTCATGTTCCTGTATTTGGCTACAGACAGTTTGGAATAAGACCTTTGGTTTCAACACAAGCACCTGTTTGTTTCCTGGAAATAATAAAACATAAAAGACGATCAAATAAATTCTACCAGAAGGAGAATGAATTAAGGGTTAAGGTTAAGAGTTTCATGTTTTACTGTAGTTCTGCTACACAATAAAGGTTTAATTGATCTGATATGAAGTTTGGGATGAAAAGATTGATAAATCTGTCCCTTAATATTTCTTTGGCATCATTTGAGTCCTCAAACATGACTTACTGCAGTGTATCCCCATTTCATATGAGTAATAGTCAAATTAAGACCACATGAAAATAACAATCCAAAGATTTTCCTTTACTTCTTCCTTTTGATTGTGTTGGAACCTGGCTTGATGGTGTAAAGCTTTCAGAGAGGCCGAACCAGGATTACTGAACGGGCATGCAGGGCCTCCCAAAAAAGATCATACAAAAAATAGAAAAAATAGGTAGTTCGGCCCTGGCCCAAACCAGAACTCTGTAATTCTCATCATCATTACATCATTGATGCTTTGGCTTCCCTTTCCCGCAAATTACTATTTTTAAACCCATTCCTGAGACCACAGGACCCACACGGGGCAACCGATCTCCCTTAAAATTACCAAACAAATCTGCAACAATCACTTAGCTCCTCCGTAGTTCTGCCAGTAGCTCTACCTCTTGATTGTGAAATCACAGATGTTTTCTGTTTGTGACCGCAGCTACCCAACAAATTAACACAACAAATGGAGCACTTGGAATTTGAGTTAAAAAATGGTAGACCTCCCTGGATGGATGTGTGGTCCTGACATCATACTGACAGACAGGATGTGAGTTGACCAGTGTGCAGTTCCTTTTTAAACGCAACATCACTGTCTTTGTGTAGGTGTCCCATTATTTTGTATTGTTATGACTTTGGCAAAGTCTGAAGCTCCTCCAGTTGGGAGTTCATTCATTTCTATTTCGTTCCACACAGAAGTTACTAGCACAGAGGAGAGAGCGCAAGAGTGCAAATGGGATCTCAGCTCTGAGTGAAAGTCAGTGTGCCATGAAGTTTGCCTTTGTACAGTTCATTCCTTTGGTTTTGGCCAAGCCTGGCTTCTCATGGCCTCCCTTCAATTTGGTAATGGAAAACGGACCTTCCTAGTTTCTGATGGTTGATTACATGCACGTGGGAACTCTATAGATATTTTCCCTGTATTGTAATGGCCTACGTCCTAACAAGGAAACAGCATCACTTTTTGTTATCTTTGGTGAAAACGCCAAGGTTTTACATACACCATTTTGAATCTTTGAGCTCTGCCAATCTTCTCAGGATAACATGGTAAATCCTATGCCTAAGGAACAATCACGTTAACCTTTGAAAAATGTGGGTAAATTACCCATGTCTTTGACAACTGTGACTGTGGTAAATCCTGCTTACTGCAGCTCTTTACCTGTAACAGACTGGAACGGTCGTACTTTGGTTTATTCCACTTGAAAGCTCACAAAACGGACATCAAGCAAGCCTCCGAATACAAGTAGGGAGACCCTACAGTTATAATTGGAAACAGAAATCGGGGGACGCTGTTGAAATGAGCAAACCATTGGGGAAGGATTCTTGGGGATTGGAAAGGTTCTCCAGGTGCCCGAGACACCAATGATGTTCGGTCAAGTGATGCACACTAGCCAATGACTGAAAATAATCAAAGATCAAAAGACAATCCCTTTTCGGTGTTGTTTTCTGTGATTAGACCCTACAGTAGTGTAGGACACCCATTGGTCATTCAAATAATATCTTCACATAACATCACATTTATCACACTTGTAAACTGTGATAGAACAAATTGAATTTACGATGTTGTCTTGTGCTCTCTCACAACATATAACTCGATTTTCTGTGTATAGGTTAAAAAACTACCTTCTTGTCTACACAAGCATCAGTTCTTCAAAACTAAAGGATGACATCACTACCATATATGGAAAACGTGGTTCTTACTTCCTGGCTGTTTTACATAGGTGCTTTCTGGTTTGGTTATTTTCAGTTTGGTGTTGATGTTGCACCGTGCATGAGAGCAGGGATGTGGCCCCTGTATTGCCACCTGCAGTCCAAGCTAGCGTGTCCCTGAGGGCATCACTGTCCATCTGGTTAATCACAAAAACACATTCACACTCGTTCCTCATCCAATATAAAAAAAAACAGAAAGAAAAACACCATCACATTCAAAGTCCGTCCTTAATCATATTTAAACGATGTGCAAAAGGCCCCACAAAGCAAACAAGGTGTACTGCAGCCAGTAAACACAGACAGCCAAACCTCTGTGAAATGGGGTTTATTTAGTATCCCCAGTGATTACTGAACTATGGAGCTACTACTGGCGCTGCTAACCTAAGGCTGCCATTTGAGGTCAAAGTCAGCCGTTTATATCAGTGATGTCAGAGTCAGAAGTGGAATAATGTCCCTTGTGTTGTCGGCGTCAAAGACTCACAACATGGAAAAACATCCCAGCAGACCATGCAGTAGGACTTTCAGATCCATCTGATCATTGACTTTGCAGAACCATGACACTAGCCAGCTCAGACTACCTCACAGTATGTGGACACAATCCTTGAATTGTGTGGAACCCAATTCAGGAGATGGAGCTGCGATGCCCCTGATGATATACTGTACCAGTAAAAAGTTTGGACACACCTACTCATTCGAGGGTTTTTCTTTATTATTATTTAGTACTATTTTCTACATTGTAGAATAATAGTGAAGATTTCAAAACTATGAAATAACACATATGGAATCATGTAGTAACGAAATAAGTGCTAAACAAATTAAAATATATTTCATGTTAGATTTTTCACAGTAGCCACCATTTGCATTGATGACAGCTTTGCACACTCTTGGAATTCTCAACCAGCTTCATGAGGTAGTCACCTGGAATGTGTTTCAATCAACAGGTGTGCCTTGTTAAAAGTTCATTTGTGGAATTTCTTTCCTTCTTCATGCGATTGAGCCAATCAGTTGTCTTGTGTCAAGGTAAGGTGGTATACAGAAGATAACCCTGTTTGGTAAAAGACCATGTCCATATTATGGCAAGAACAGCTCAAATAAGCAAAGAGAAACGACAGTTCATCATTACTTTAAGACATGATGGTCAGTCAATACGGAACATTTCAAGAACTTTGAAAGTTTCATTAAGTGCAGTCGCAAAAACCATCAATCGCTTTGATGAAACTGGCTCTCACGAGGACCGCCACAGGAAATGAAGACCCAGAGTTACCTCTACTGCAGGGGATAAGTACATTAGAATTAACTGGCTCTCACGAGGACCGCTACAGGAAAGGAAGACCCAGAGTTACCTCTGCTGCAGAGGATAAGTACATTAGAATTAACTGGCTCTCACGAGGACCGCTACAGGAAAGGAAGACCCAGAGTTACCTCTGCTGCAGGGGATAAGTACATTAGAATTAACTGCACCTCAGATTGCAGCCCAAATAAATGGTTCACGGAGTTCAAGTACCAGACCCATCTCAACATCAACTGTTCAGAGGAGACTGCGTGAATCGGGCTTTCATGATCGAATTTCTGTAAAGAAACCACCACTAAAGGAAACCAATGAGAAGAAGAGACTTGGGCCAAGAAACGAGCAATGTTCTTTGGTCTGAGGATTCCATATTTAGATTTTTGGTTCCAACCGCCTTGTCTTTGTGAGATGCAGAGTAGGTGAACGGATGATCTCCAAATGTGTAGTTCCCACCGTGAAGCATGGAGAAGGAGGTGTTATGGTGTGGGGGTGCTTTGCTCGTGACACTAAGTGATTTATTTAGAATTCAAGGTACACTTAACCAGCATGGCTACCACAGCATTCTGCGGTGATACGAAATCCCATCTGGTTTGCGCTTAGTGAGACTATCATTTGTTTTTCAACAGGACAATGACCCAACACACCTCCAGGCTGTTTAAGGGCTATTTGACGAAGAAGGAGAGTGATGGAGTGCTGCATCAGATGATCTGGTCTCCACAATCACCCGAACACAACCCAATTGAGATAGTTTGGGATGAGTTCAACCGCAGAGTGAAGGAAAAGCAGCCAACAAGTGCTCAGCCTATGTGGGAACTCCTTCAAGGCTGTTGGAAAAGCATTCCAGGTGAAACCGGTTGAGAGAATGCCAAGAGTGTGCAAAGCTGACATCAAAGCAAAGGGTGGCTACTTTGAAGAATCTAAAATATTACACATACTTTGATTTGTTTAACACTTTTTTGGTTACTACGTGATTTGATATGTGTTTTTTCATAGTTTTGATGTCTTTACTATTATTTTACAATGCAGAAAATAGTAAAATAAAGAAAAACTCTAGAATGAATAGGTGTGTCCAAACTTTTGACTGGTACTGTACGTGATTATGACACAGTCACAAACCCACTGAGATTCATCGGTTTCCAACAATGTTCCTCATGCTGAGCCAGTCATTCCATTACCAGGGTCGATATGCATGTCACTTCATGCAGTGCTGAGGCCAATGATGACGGGAGAGAAGAAGCTATGGCTATCTCAAGTGGGACCATCTTAACACTTCACAAGCGCAACGTGCTATAGCCAAAGTGCAAGTTGAGCAAAGCCATGGATGTTTGGGGGTAAACCTGGCTCAAAGAAGCCTCATAATTTCACAAATTCACCAACGACAGAGGCCAAAATTGGCTCGTTTTGATCTGTAAAAGTTCATTTTAATCTTTAGCTTTTTGAAATGTCTTATCCTTGCACTGCCACTTTGTTTTATGTTGTGATGTAGATCTACAGGATGAGTTACTTTCCACCTTTACAACAGGTAACCTTATCTAACCTGCTCAAACCCTTTCAACAGGTAACCTTATCTAACCTGCTCAAACCCTTACAACAGATAACCTTATCGAACCTGCTCAAACCTTACAACAGGTAACCTTATCGAACCTGCTCAAACCCTTACAACAGGTAACCTTATCCAACCTGCACAAACCCTTACAACAGGTAACCTCATCTAACCTGCTCAAACACTTACAACAGATAACCTTATCCAACCTGCACAAAACACCACTTAAACGAAGGCTAACTCTGCGGTTTGAAGTTAAACAGGACCATAAGGAAGCTATCTAAAGTGTTTCAACTTCCAGAAACAGTTTAGTTCCCAGCAACCTCATTAAACAATGTCATTGGGAAGCAGAAATACCACATCTTGGTAGAACTAAACAAAAATGATTTTAACGAGATATCACTTTTTCTTTCTACTTCCTGCATTGGCTCAGTGTGCCCTTTACAGTTTGACAGGTTCCTGTACTTGTCTCTATTATTCTGTTTCCTAAGAAACTATCTTCAAAACAGAAGCCCCTTGTAAATTGTCCACTGACTGGCTGGAAGGGAGCACCTCACCCCCTACACACACACACACACACACACACACACACACACACACACACACACACACACACACGGACGCACAGAAACACACACACACACACACACACACACACACACACACACACACACACACACACACACACACACACACACACACACACACACGCCAACAACCACCCCTCACGCAACTCTGTATATTCCTTGGCACTGTTCCACTTTGTTAAGAGAAACATCCCAAAAAGAGGGATCCTATAACAGTAGACCTTGACCCTTGGCTGGTTTGCTGGTTCCAGCAGCAGTCCATCTCAAAGAAGACAGGAGCCACAGTTCTGTTCTGGAAAACTGGTCTAAGTCACTGTTCTGGATCACTGTTCTACGTCTCAGTTCTGGAGCACTGTTCTAAGTCACTGTTCTGGAGCACTGTTCTAAGTCACTGTTCTGGAGCACTGTTCTAAGTCACTGTTCTGGAGCACTGTTCTAAGTCACTGTTCTGGAGCACTGTTCTAAGTCACTGTTCTGGACCACTGTTCTAAGTCTCTGTTCTAAGTCTCTGTTCTAAGTCACTGTTCTAAGTCTCTGTTCTGGAGCACTGTTCTAAGTCTCTGTTCTGTAGCAGTTTTCTAAGTCTCTGTTCTGGAGCACTGTTCTAAGTCTCTGTTCTAAGTCTTTGTTCTAAGTCACTGTTCTAAGTCACTGTTCTGGAGCACTGTTGTAAGTCACTGTTCTGGAGCACTGTTGTAAGTCATTGTTCTAAGTCACTGTTCTAAGTCACTGTTCTGGAGCACTGTTCTAAGTCACTGTTCTAAGTCCCTGTTCTAAGTCTCTGTTCTGGAGTACTGTTCTAAGTCTCTGTTCTAAGACTTTGTTCTAAGTCACTGTTCTAAGTCACGGTTCTGGAGCACTGTTCTGAGTCTCTCTTCTGGAGCACTGTTCTAAGTCACTGTTCTGGAGCACTGTTCTAAGTCACTGTTCTAAGTCTATGTTCTAGGTCACTGTTCTGGAGCACTGTTCTAAGTCACTGTTCTGGAGCACTGTTCTAAGTCACTGTTCTGGAGCACTGTTCTAAGTCACTGTTCTAAGTCTCTGTTCTAAGTCACTGTTCTAGGTCACTGTTCTGGAGCACTGTTCTAAGTCACTGTTCTGGAGCACTGTTCTAAGTCACTGTTCTGGACCACTGTTCTGTCACTGTTCTAAGTCACTGTCCTAAGTCTCTGTTCTGGAGCACTGTTCTAAGTCTCTGTTCTAAGTCTTTGTTCTAAGTCACTGTTCTAAGTCACTGTTCTGGAGCACTGTTCTAAGTCACTGTTCTTGAGCACTGTTCTAAGTCACTGTTCTGGAGCACTGTTCCAAGTCACTGTTCTGGACCACTGTTCTGTCACTGTTTTAAGTCACTGTCCTAAGTCTCTGTTCTGGAGCACTGTTCTGTCACTGTTCAAAGTCTCTGTTCTAAGTCTCTGTTCTAAGTCTCTGTTCTAAGTCTGTTCTGGAGCACTGTTCTAAGTCTCTGTTCTGTAGCAGTTTTCTAAGTCTCTGTTCTGGAGCACTGTTCTAAGTCTCTGTTCTAAGTCTTTGTTCTAAGTCACTGTTCTAAGTCACTGTTCTGGAGCACTGTTGTAAGTCACTGTTCTGGAGCACTGTTGTAAGTCATTGTTCTAAGTCACTGTTCTAAGTCACTGTTCTGGAGCACTGTTCTAAGTCACTGTTCTAAGTCTCTGTTCTAAGTCACTGTTCTGGACCACTGTTCTTTCACTGTTCTAAGTCCCTGTTCTAAGTCTCTGTTCTGGAGTACTGTTCTAAGTCTCTGTTCTAAGACTTTGTTCTAAGTCACTGTTCTAAGTCTCTGTTCTATCACTGTTCTAAGTCACTGTTCTAAGTCTCTGTTCTAAGTCTTTGTTCTAAGTCTCTGTTCTAAGTCTTTGTTCTAAGTCCCTGTTCTAAGTCACTGTTCTGGAGCATTGTTGTAAGTCACTGTTCTGGAGCACTGTTCTAAGTCACTGTTCTTGAGCACTGTTATAAGTCTCTGTTCTGTAGCAATTTTCTAAGTCTCTGTTCTGTAGCACTGTTCTAAGTCTCTGTTCTAAATCTCTGTTCTGTTAAACTGTACTAAGTCTCTGTTCTAAGTCTGTTCTGTTGCACTGTACCAAGTCTCTGTTCTAAGTCTCTGTTCTAAGTCTCTGTTCTAAGTCTCTGTTCTAAGTCTCTGTTCTAAGTCTGTTCTGTTGCACTGTATCAAGTCTCTGTTCTAAGTCTCTGTTCTAAGTCTCTGTTCTAAGTCTGTACTAAGTCTCTGAGCTGTAGTACTGTTCTAAGTCTTTGTTCTGTTGCACTGTATTAAGTCTCTGTTCTAAGTCTCTGTACTAAGTCTCTGTTCTGGAGCACTGTTCTAAGTCACTGTTCTGGAGCACTGTTCTAAGTCACTGTTCTGGACCACTGTTCTGTCACTGTTCTAAGTCACTGTCCTAAGTCTCTGTTCTGGAGCACTGTTCTAAGTCTCTGTTCTAAGTCTCTGTTCTAAGTCTCTGTACTAAGTCTCTGTTCTGGAGCACTGTTCTAAGTCACTGTTCTGGAGCACTGTTCTAAGTCTCTGTTCTAAGTCTTTGTTCTAAGTCACTGTTCTAAGTCACTGTTCTGGAGCATTGTTCTAAGTCACTGTTCTGGAGCACTGTTCTAAGTCACTGTTCTGGAGCACTGTTATAAGTCTCTGTTCTGTAGCAGTTTTCTAAGTCTCTGTTATGTTGCACTGTACCAAGTCTCTGTTCTAAGTCTCTGTACTAAGTCTCTGAGCTGTAGTACTGTTCTAAGTCTCTCTTCTAAGTCTCTGTACTAAGTCTCTAAGTCTCTGTACTAAGTCTCTGTTCTGGAGCATTGTACTTAGTCTCTGTTCTGTAGTACTGTTCTAAGTCTCTGTTCTGGAGCACTGTCCTAAGTCTCTGTTCTGGAGCACTGTACTAAGTCTATTTTCTGAGTCTCTGTTCTGTAGTACTGTTCTAAGCCTCTTTTTTTATAGCATGGTTCTATGTCTCTGTTCTGTAGTACTGTTCTAAGCCTCTGTTTTGGAGCATGGTTCTATGTCTCTGTTCTGTAGCATTGATCTGAGACTCTGTTCTGGAAAATTGTTTCAAGTCTGTCCTGGAGTTCTCTTCTAAGTCTATGTTCTGTAGCACTTTTCAAAGTATCTCTTCAAAGCCTTTGTTCTTTTGCATTGTTCTTTGTCTATGTTCTGTAGAAGTCTCTGTTCTGCAGCATTGCACTAAGTATCTGTTCTGTAGAACAGTTCTGATCTGGAGGACTGTTAAAAGTCTGTTCAGGAGCACTGTTCTACGTCTCTGTTCTGTAGAACAGTTCTGATCTGGAGGACTGTTAAAAGTCTCTGTTCGGGAGCACTGTTCTAAGTCTGTTCTGGAGACGTGTTCAAAGTCTCTGTTCTTTAGAACTGTACTAAGTCTATGTTCTGAGTCTCTGATCTGGAGCAATGTACAAGGTCTCTGTTCTATAGCAGTGTTCTAATCTCTAGTTTAGCTTTTTCTCTCCTCCATCTTCTTCTTCTCTTCCCCCCCTCTTTTTCTGCTGCGTAAATCAACAGCTCTTTACATGTCATTTAGGGGGGAAATCGCCACAACGAAAGGCGCCACATTGAGTGAATCATGGCCCATTTCACTGTCTTCTCCCAGCCACTGACTTGGTTGTTTCCCCTGAAATGAGCTTACAGGGATGGGCTGAAGCTTTGTTGGGTAATGGCAATTTCCTCCTCTTCGTCAGAAGAGGTGTAGCAGGGATCGGACCAATACGCAGCGTGGTAAGTGTCCATGTTTTAATAGAAAAGACTGAACACTATGAAAAACAAAAACAATAAAGTGAATATAAACTAACCGAAACAGTCCCGTGTGGCACAAACACTGACACAGGAAACAAACACCCACCAACCAACAGTGAAACCCAGGCTACCTTCTTAATCAGGGACAACGATAAACAGCTGCCTCTGATTGAGAACCATATCAGGCCAAACACAGAAATAGAAAAACATAGAAACACAAACATAGACTGCCCACCCCAACTCACGCCCTGACCATACTAAATAAAGACAAAACAAAGGAAATAAAGGTCAGAACGTGACAGTACCCCCCCCCCCCCCCCCCCCCCCCCAAAGGTGCGGACTCCGGCCGCAAAACCTGAACCTATAGGGGAGGGTCTGGGTGGGCGTCTGTCCGCGGTGGACATGGACCCCACTTCACCACAGTTCTAGTGCGCCTCTTCGCCAGCCTCCGTGGCCTCTTTAATGCAGCGACGCTCGCCATCGACCTTGGACTGGGGACCCTAGACATGGGTCCCGAATGGACGGGAGACTCCAGCAGCGCCGGACGGGCGGGAGACTCCGGCAGCGCCGGACAGGCAGGAGACTCCGGCAGCTCCGGAGTGAAGGGTGATTCTGGCATCGCCTGGCTGACTGACAGCTCTGGCGGATCCTGGCTGACTGACGGCTCTGGCAGCTCCTGGCTGGCTGGCGGCTCTGGCAGCTCCTGGCTGGTTGGCGGCTCTGGCAGCTCCTGGCTGGCTGGCGGCTCTGGCAGCTCCTGGCTGGCTGGCGGCTCTGGCAGCTCCTGGCTGACTGACGGCTCTGGCAGCTCCTAGCTGATTGATGGTCCAGGACAGACTGGCGGCTCTAGCAGCTCCGGACAGACGGGAGGCTCTAGCAGCTCAGGACAGACAGGAGACTCTAGCAGCTCAGGACAGACGGGAGACTCTAGCAGCTCAGGACAGACGGGAGGCTCTAGCAGCTCAGGACAGACAGGAGACTCTAGCATCTCAGGACAGACGGAAGACTCTAGCAGCTCAGGACAGACGGGAGACTCTAGCAGCTCAGGGCAGACGGGAGACTCTAGCAGCTCAGGACAGAAAGGAGACTCTAGCAGCTCTGGACAGACGGGAGGCACTGGCAGCGCTGGACAGGTGGGAGACCCTGTAGGCAGAAAACGGAGAAACAGCCTGGTGCGGGGAGCTGCCACCAGAGGGCTGGTGCGTGGAGGTGGCACTGGATAGACCGGACCGTGCAGGCGCACTGGAGCTCTTGAGCACCGATCCTGCCCAACCTTACCTGGTTGAATGCTCCCCGTAGCCCGACCAGTGCGGCGAGGTGGAATAGGCCGCACTGGGCTGTGCTGGCAAACCGGGGACACCATGCGTAAGGCTGGTGCCATGTACGCCGGCCCAAGGAGACGCACTGAAGACCAGATGCGCAGAGCCGGCTTCATGGCACTTGGCTCGATGCTCGGAGACACCGTGCGCTCCACAGCATAACACGGTGCCTGCCCGGTCCCTCTCGCTCTCCAGTAAGCACAGGAAGTTGGCGCAGGTCTCCTACCTGGCTTCGCCACACTCCCTGTGTGTCCCCGCCCAAGACATTTTTGGGGCTGACTCTCGGGCCTCCAACCGCGCCGCCGTGCTGCATCCTCATACCAGCGCCTCTCTGCCTTCGCTGCCTCCAGCTCTGCTTTGGGGCAGCGATATTCCCCTGAATGTGGGTCCTCTCCCGTCTAGAATTTCCTCCCAAGTCCATGAGTCCTGTATCTTCGGCCGCTGTTGCTGCTGCCCATTACCACGCTGCTTGGTCTTCTGTTGGTGGGTGGTTCTGTAACGGCAGATTTCCTGCCCTTCGTCTGAGGAGGTGTAGCAGGGATCGGACCAATACGCAGCGTGGTAAGTGTCCATGTTTTAATAGAAAAGACTGAACACTATGAAATACAAAAACAATAAAGTGAATATAAACGAACCGAAACAGTCCCGTGTGGCACAAACACTGACACAGGAAACAAACACCCACAAACCAACAGTGAAACCCAGGCTACCTAAATATGGTTCTCAATCAGGGACAACGATGAACAGCTGCCTCGGATTGAGAACCATATCAGGCCAAACACAGAAATAGAAAAACATAGAAACACAAACATAGACTGCCCATCCCAACTCACGCCCTGACCATACTAAATAAAGACAAAACAAAAAAGTTGGTTCTGGTGTACAGCATAGTACGGTATTTACAGGGTCTGGTTTACAGCATAGTACAATATTGACAGGGTCTGGTGTACAGCATAGTACGATATTGACAGGGTCTGGTGTACAGCATAGTACGGTATTTACAGGGTATGGTTTACAGCATAGTACGATATTGACAGGGTCTGGTGTACAGCATAGTACGGTAGTTACAGGGTCTGGTGTACAGAATAGTACGGTATTTACAGGGTCTGGTGTACAGCATAGTACGGTAGTTACAGGGTCTGGTTTACAGCATAATACGGTATTTACAGGGTCTGGTTTACAGCATAGTACGGTATTTACAGGGTCTGGTTTACTGCATAGTACAGTATTTACAGGGTCTGGTTTACAGCATAGTACGGTAGTTACAGGGTCTGGTTTACAGCATAGTACGGTAGTTACAGGGTCTGGTTTACAGCATAGTACAGGGTCTGGTGTACAGCATAGTACGGTAGTTACAGGGTCTGGTTTACAGCATAGTACGGTAGTTACAGGGTCTGGTGTACAGCATAGTACGGTATTTACAAGAGTTACTCCTTTATACAGTAGACTTTCACCATGGTTAAAACTGTTATAGTGCTGGGATAAGGACCAACATGGAAGGGAAAGGTACCATGACATCATTGTTTGAAATGTGAATGGAGCCCTGGAGATGCACCATCTCACCTTAAAGAAGCCCACATGTACACATCAACTAAGTCTGAGCTTTGACCATTTTTAGCTTCGCTACATTTTATTTATAACTTTACATACGTATGGCCAGTTACTCTCTCTTTCCTTCTCTCTGTATTAGTCTCTAGGGTGGTGAGCAGAGGCTTTCTCTCTGTATTAGTCTCTAGGGTGGTGAGCAGAGGCTTTCTCTCTGTATTAGTCTCTAGGGTGGTGAGCAGAGGCTTTCTCTCTGTATTAGTCTCTAGGGTGGTGAGCAGAGGCTTTCTCTCTGTATTAGTCTCTAGGGTGGTGAACAGAGACATTCTCTCTGTATTAGTCTCTAGGGTGGTGAGTAGAGACTTTCTCTCTGTATCAGTCTCTAGGGTGGTAGGCAGGTGCTTTCTCTCTGTATTAGTCTCTAGGGTGGTGAGCAGATGCTTTCTGTCCTTCATTTCTGGATGCCTGTGCGCTTGAGTATCCACACTCACATA